>NC_135501.1:62782332-62807332 GCF_052857255.1 Amblyomma americanum
TTAGGTATTGATCACTTATCACCGATCCCGTGATTGCCCATTCCAAGCTTTCAAACTTGTCGCCACGCTTTGGCTCCGTCCACACTTCCGGTTTGTGAAATTTGGCGCTATGCTGTAGCTCCGCCAACTTCCGGCGTTTTCAATTTTCGCGGTACTTTTTCTCCGGCCCTGCCCAGTTTTCGCGGTTCTTATTTCTGATTAACTATTGTATTAATGTCAAACGTTTTTCTATCAGCGTCCTGATAGCAACCTCTGTGATTACGACCCCTCGTTTGACGGTGTACCTCCTCTGAGTTGCCAACAACGGCTGCCGACACAATTTTGCGAACACAGCCCCTGCCGACATAACCTAGTAAAGCTTTCGTTTTAATAACTTCATTTCGATAAAACATTTAGCTTGCGAATATCCTCTGCCAGAGTCAGCAATGCCGGACTGTGCGCCTCTGCACTGAGGTTAGACAGGCGCCCTGCGCTGGGGGAGAGGAAATTCAGTAATGGCGAATTATTAGCATTGGGGGCAGAACTTGGAATCATCCAGATTAACATAGAGCTCGGGGCAATTTGGGTATGCAGGCAGGGCCGTAAACGGTGGAATAAAGAACGGATACTGGTCAGGAGTGTACGTAACTGGATAATGCAATAAATGCGTAGGTGGGAAGTTGGTAGCAGATTTATCAGGGAACGAAAAAGTGCAGAAAGGTTCAGTAATATTAGTATAGTAAAGGTTTATTTCTTATTTTACCAACATCTTTTAGGCTTGTAGATAATGCCCGAGGATCCTGGACGCTCGGTGTCGATGTCTGCGGACGAGACAATTTCCGCCTCATTGCATAGGATCAGAGAGTGACCCGGGAAGCACCTTTGTGTGAGCGGCTTGGCTATGAAGCTTGATGACGCCCTCTTGGTTGCAACCTATCCGTTCTACACGAATGCGGCCCATAATAATTGCACATATATCTCGCCTCGAAGCGTTCTATATCGTATATGATGATGAGAGTGATTTTTTATCGCGCAAGGCATCTGCGGCCAAAGGGCGCTATGACACAACGCATTTTTCGTTTCACTCAAGGTGGGGTCAAAGGTACATTTCCCATACATTTAACCCTGATTAAGCCGAGGCACAAGGCCAGGGCAAGCTTGTACCTATTCTATCGCCTGTGGGTAACCGGCGGCACTAGGGATTGAACCCCGAAAATCCCGCATGCGAGGCGGAAGCTCAACCACTAGGCAACGTTGCGGAATTCTATACCGAATAGTTGGGGCGAACTCGGTGGTTATGGGAAAGGTCCCTGCACACATGTCGTATTTACATGTCTAATTTTGGCAGGGATTCTAGGGTAGAGGAAGGAAACGGATCAATGCAAGGACCCAGAGGGTGCATCAAGGTCTGCCTGTCGCGCCCAATGCAGTAAGCAGCACCTCCAACATGAGCTTGTGGAGCCTCTGAACAGTTCTTTGATAGTAGACGTTTGTAGAATGTACACGGTCACCAACTGGGCACTAGGACTTACATACCCTCGTTATTAATTTGATGGCAAGTCAGTCGAATCAGACAGGAACCTTATGAATCATTTCAGACAACACGAACTCCAATACGCCGCCGCCAAATCGTGGCCCATCTAAGTGAAAAGCACGACATGTACCAAAGAAATTTTTTTTCTCTGAAAAAAGGACTCTACTAGAATAAGGAAGAGTGGAACTTTGACAGTCAACTAATGAAGATACACGAAACCAGACAGGATCAGTTAGCAGTTTTCTCGGAACAATTTTAAATTGGCAATGTTAAGTCAAGAACGATAGACAGTACTACTGCTTACATAAGGACGTCATGCACCTGTATTTCGTATTGAGCGCTTATCTGGGGTAAAGATCAAGGAGGATTAGGTAAGTTCTGCAGAGAAGAGCTGCTGCAGTTATTGCGGGTTTCAGTCCATCTAGCGCCGGAAAAACTTCGGCACAGAACGTCGTACACCTGAGCTGCTTACGAAGTCACATAGCAAGATTCTCTCGTTCAGCTGTTTAGTAACTTCGAGACAACAGACTATCAGAGAGTGCAGAACCAGTTGTCATTGGGACTGAGAGAAAACATTAATATTAAAGCAAGCCTCTGCATAAAAGTTCATGCAAATAAAATGAACAGCCGCGCCATCATTACAAGGAATACGTTTGTGAATACCAGCTGCCACGATGTAAAAACAGACGTCTCAAGAAGGGCTGTTTGGTTTTGGAGCTTAGCCTCCGTGCGAGCGAAATGAAGATTTTCTGTCCTTTCAAGGACATTAGATTCGTTGCTACTTGCAAATCCGCTACAGTCGGAGGCAGATGTGTGAACCATAGATAGAGAGCAGCTAAGGGCGTGTGAGGCAGAGTTTCTGGATGAGTATAAGCCACTGCATAAATTAGAGCGCACAGGTGACAAGCAAGCATTGGGGATGTGCACGTAACATATAAGTTTCGGCATGAAGAATGCGAAGCCTACAACTCCGTTATCAAAAGCCAGGCTAGGCATAGCTGTCTAGACAGCACTGGTGGAGCCACCAAGCCACCGAGAGCAGGGAGGACCGCACTCCCCCCTGCGTCAGCTGACGTAGTCGGAAAATAGCCCCAGGTCACCGTTCAGGTCACCGTGCATGTCGACGCAGCAGAAGAACGCTGGTCTGCTTCCCCCAGGACAAGAAGGAAGCAGCCAGTCACGAAGGACCTGCAGCATCGCAGCAGGGTGAGTTGGGGCAGTGCTGGCTGCCCCCCCTGCTCCGGAAAAACACAAGGACGATATGATACAGTTCCTATGTGTCGATAACGCTGAGCTTAAGAACCGCAACGACCAGCTAAATATTTGCATGAGACACTCAAGCTCTCCGCTTAAAGGTATGACATTATAGCATGATGTGGAAATTTCTATATATGCAGAAAGTGCTTCCCTAATTACAGCCATGTAATCCTGGGAGTCTCTATACACCTCCTGGAGCAATGGTGCAGCGTCGCGAGCTGCGAACCATAAATTAAACTGTCATCTGTCACGGTGGGCACTTTTCTCCCTATACCAGGTTTTGATGAAGAAGCAAGGTCACGTGGCCTGCGTGGCCCACCTGCTCTAGGGTGCTCTCTGGAAGCCACGTGCCGTACCCACGCCAGTGGTCTTGCGCTCGCAGCCCCTGACATTGAGAGTTTTGCCGCGCAATGAAGAATTTAATGCTATCGCTTTAATGCACGCCATAAGACCTGGGAACACTCACGCTGAAATCAAGCAAATAAAGGTGGTTAAGGGGTGAACACCAAAAACAACCAAACACTATCCCCGCTACACAAGCATCAACACCTGAATCGAAGCACGCAAGCGAGGTAGACACAAAAATTATTCGGCTGATAGAGCAAGCTATGCACCTAGCAATGCAGCCACTGAAGCAAGAGATGGCGTAACATAATAACACCGAGAAAAACTAGGAAATGCAAGCTATGCATCTTAAAGACGGCTTAAGTGTCCCCACATCTGCTCACAATGCTTACAAAGCGTTCGCAAACCGCTGACAAAGGCGAGTAATGTGAGAATGCCTCGGTGCACAGATCTGACGTCATACAATGAACGGAGAGGATCAGAGGAGCACACAAAAATTACAAACCTGCCAGTGGAACTGCAAAGGCTTCAGAAAGAAACAATAGAAACTAGCAACACTGCATAAACAAACATCTCACCGAGCGGGACATAACGGCGCTTTAGAAAACCAATTGCAACCAATTGAGGGATATGCCACTTATGTCAGCCGTACCGATGGTATCGGGGTAGATATTATGGTGTCCAAAACCATCACAGCAATAGAGCATCAGCTGAAAGATAAATAATTCGAAAATGTGCCCGTTGAAATAATTCCTAACAAGACGACGAGAGGGAGCCGACTCATTCAAGACGTCTGTAGTCTGCCATCTCAGGGAAGGGTCCACTTCGGCACCCTTCTCAAACCAGCGATGGGGGCAGCCAAAAAGAACGACCTACAGGTCATAGGGTATTTCAATGCCCGGCATAAAAACTGGGGGTAAAAAGGACACACTGTGAAAGCGGAATACCAAAGGAGAAGTAACAACCACTGCAGGGCTGGAACTAATCACGAACTTTACGAAGCTGACTCGCGTCAGCAACACAGTCAGCGCGAGGATTCCTGACCAGATATAATATTCGCCACCATTACATTCTGTCTCTAAAGGCGGCTATGGCGGCATTTAGAAGAAAGATAGGAATGCCCAGGCTATCGAATTGGAAGGCATGCAAGAAGAGCAGAAGCCAGGATTCGATGGCCATTATCGGGGAATGAAGCCGCATGCAGCGTGAAGCGAGAGACACTAAAATCAAAGCATTGGAAAGGACATCAGACGTGCCAGAAAAAGCCGTCTATATTGCATCTCTTAGAGGCCAAGTAGGAACCGAGAAAAAAAACGAAAACGCAGAAGAAAAACAGGTGACCTAAGTTACGTATAGCCAAACCGGCAAACCAGTTTGAAGAACTGGCGTTGCCCCTCGTCAGGCAGAACTGGGACCAGTTACACAACTCACTGAGGGGAACTCTCGGAACGGTGATAACCTACAACATGCTTAGGAACCTGGCTGATCACACTAAATCCTAGTCCAAAAATAACAAGACCTTGCAACGCATCACCTACGCCTTCCAAGAAGACGAAGCATCACTCCTGCGTAAGATTTCTGACCGGCTCATTAGAGGGACCAGCTCGCCTATTAGGCTGCCTATTCGTCTGCCTATTCTGCTTAGAGTGGTGGGGCTAAACCGAATAGGCAGCAGCAAGAAGATCCGCGATTACGCTAGAGCCTTCCTTGCAGACCGATCAGCAACCATCGGAGTAGGAGAACACTGTGAGTAAACTGCCCACCGTGTTTGGTGGTAGTTAAATCAATCACTGGTCGCTCAAGAAGAGCAAGCTCGGCCTGAGTAGGTTCGCCGCTGGGAGCATTTGCCATCGCAGGGCAGTCGCGCATTGCTTAACTGCGGCACCACTACGGCAGGCGGGCCTTGGTGACCCCCGGTTATCTGTGAACGCAGAGTTGAAAAAGACCTTCTGCATCCGTTTCCAATGGCGTACTTTGCTATTGCGTCATACCCTTAAAAAGACACTGAGTACAACAGTATCAAACGCCTTTTCTTAGTAAAATCCCATTGTTCGGAGTATTGTGGCTTTGTTGCCGCTTCGGCGGCAGCGAAGCGTGCATAGATTGCAAACAAATTTTGATTCTAAGTTCAAAACTTTTTTGTCGCAGCTGCGATTCAAAGTCTGGACGCTCTGATGAAGAAATAGGACAACAGTGACGTAAAGTGGCGGAAACGGGAGCGAGGATTCCGTCATTGCTGGCGCGAAGCTCTGCGCTCCCGCCTAACGCCAGCCAAAATGAAAACTCCTTCCCGCAGAACAATGAAGGTCTCAGTCAGCCTTCCGCGCTTCATTTACATTTGCACCAACGGTACTATGGATCCCGTTCACAAAAATATCTGCGGCGAAGCACCTAAAAACTTCCCCAAATTTAGCTGGCCATCTCCTGCGCCGATAATTTCAGGTTTTCTTTGAATTGCAATATTCAGGTTGTCTTTATTCCTTCTTCCTTAAGTGATAAAATGCATTGGTGGTTTCAAAAGAAAACTTATACGTTTCGATATTGGTCGAACACGTAACATTCGGGCATGTTTGTGAGCCTCAGAGACATGTGGCTTCTTTTCTCCTATTTCATCATTACAATTGTGCTTGCGAGATTGCCCAGTGCAGACGATACCTGTGTTTTAGATCTCACTCGTTTCTACCTTACAAGAACTTTGCTTTCAGAAACAGTGGTGTTTTTGTTTTTATGAATTGGTACTCTATCGATACAAGCCAACTTCAATATCACTTCAGTGTGTCCTAAACGTGGAGCTTAAGTGGGTCTCCAACTTTTGTCGCTCTCTTCAGCAGTGGTGAGGACAATGAAGCAAGTGCTAAGCTAAGAAACGACAGTACGTTGCATTCACTTATGATTGGTAGCAAAAACGTTTTAACAAGAAGATGACGCTCTCAGTTCGAATGCGAGACTCGCCCGCCGTCATTGTGCAGTGATTTAAGACAACACCAGTTGTGATTGTCATTTATAAAAGCACCTCAGGGGACAGGTTCGAAGTGACACCATGGGCAATGACTTTCACGAAAACGAGGCAAGAGGGCGCAAAACGTCTCCCGTTGCAGCGCTAAATAAGCCAATAAGGAAATTCAAGCACGTGTCGTTGGATCATTTACACGAAATTATTGACTTTCCGAAACGTTTACGTCTGATGTAGGTTCTCCAGATGACTGGCTACACCACCGATCACATTTCTCACCTGGGAGTAGGCCGCTAAGTTTTCCACTCAGTGTCTCACTTTCTAAGCATAAATTTTTCAATGCAGAAGTAAAAAGCGAGTAAGCTTTACTCTAGCTTAGTCTCTTTAAGAGGCAGGGTATCGTGCCCAAGCGCTCGATGAAACGTTTTTTTTTCTATAAAATATCTAAATTCGAGAAAAATATTTTCGTTTGCTTCATGTTGACAAATTTTAGAAAAAGAATGACGAATTAAGCGCGGAACTTCACATCTCCGCCATTAAAATTTTTTCTGCTCCGTAAAAATTTTGGGGCATTATCGTTGTAACATTCAGGTTTTCTTGTCGTCAGGAAATAGCGTAACAATAAAAATGAAGAGGTCGCCCAGCCACGCTTTGGATGCTCTCATTAGAAACCTCTCAAAGGCAGCAGAGTACGTTGGCGGCAAGGCCAAGGACCTTAAGCATGAGTTCTTTCCCCATCGATCATCGTGCTTAACCGCTGCGCTCTCTGTTTCTTTGATGTTAACGAATTGTTTGCGCAAAGAAAGTTTGAAAGCTTGGAATGGGCAATCACGGGATCGGTGATAAGTGATCAATACCTAACGAGGAGATAGAAAAAAGAATGGTAAGTTTAAGGCAATTACGTAATAATGAGAAGGGAAAGGTAATGGGCGGGTAAATAGACTGGACGGCTTTATAATGAGAGAGCGGAAGCGAAGCTTGGCAAAAAATTTGAAAACTTGAAATGGCTGCCGGTATGAAATGACGGTATAATCAGAGTTAATCGATAACCAGTCAATCAAGCTAATTTGAAAACAACCAGCGCGCCAAATTTGAAAGGCGTCCACTGCCGAGGAGGCGTCAACGCTTTCGCATTCTTCCAAAGCGGCTGGCCTCAGTGATCTCTAATTATTTCTATCTCTCTCTCTCTCCTAGTCACTGATGCGTTTTCATCCTCATCTTTCTTTCCTTAGCTCTGACCTCAAAACACTTTGCCGAAGTAGAGGAGCAGCCGTATACGAGTAATGGCTTATCGATTCGAAAAGCAAAAGGAGTGCTCCGACGATAGGATGTGTGCATTTGTCTCCACCCTGGTAACCAAAAATCTGGTTTTAACACAAGCTCGGAAACTTGGCCGGCTACTCAGAAATCTGCCTAGATACTTGGTGGGAACCTATTCGGAATCTGAAAATATATTTCTTCCTGTATGCCGCAACTACCCCATATCGATATTGCAAGTGCTAACCGAGACAACATTCGCTAAACGAGCCTGCATGGATTTCTCTTTTGTTTCTTGATGGGAGAGGAAACTAAGCTGTAGGCTTTATGTAGGAAAGGCTGGAAAAGCTTAAGTAGTGCTGATCAATCGTTATTTCCCATAACCCTCTAGTTAACCCTGTGATGTGCCGCCAGGTAGGTGTTAATAGCATGTGGTAACGTCCTTTTTCAGGGGGTTCGCGAGCCGAGGTATCGTCCGACGAGAGTGAACCCACCGAGCATGTCCGGCAAGTTCTTAGCCGGCAAGGCGGTGAGCATGCGCACCATCCCGGCAGCCGCTAGCTTAGGCCAAACGAGCAGCGCGAGGGGTAGGGAGACGAGCGCGGGAGCACTGCCTGCGTACTTCATTATTCCGCCGGCGTGGGGCAGCCACAGGTCATTCTTGTTTCGCGCTCCGTGGGCACCGTGCAGGCTCCACTGTTTTTGCAGAATTTCTTGAGGCGGATAAAATCTTGTTTTATCTGGGCGTAGCCTATCTTAGTAACAAATTCCTTTCTACATTTAACGGTACACCTTTTTCATGTGAAACTAAGCTATCAGAGCTGTTTTAGGAGAAAGCAGGTAATAAATCAAATGCCCTAAAGCTGCGTAATGTTAGCACGACTGATGAAGTGCATATTTTATTTAGGTGCGGTCTTGTAAAATGGTTTTATGGTTTCTTGGACTGTCAAGAAGTGTGCGCCATCCCTGATCAAGAAGGGTGTAGCTGGCAACATATAAGAATAGTACGGTTTTCATGGTAGGACGGTAGTGACCGGAATTAAGCTGAATAAGAGGTACAAACTGCCGGTAATACAAGCCTAGCAGCAACGAGAAAAGTAAACACGCATTGCACTGTACTAGCGGGCTTCCGAAGCCAAAGTTGGCAAGAAGAGCGCAGCAAGCCGGGAAATGGAGAAGTAGGGCACCCGTTCAAATAATAGAAAAGTGAATTTTTTTTTACTGGAGCTAGAAACAGAAAGCAATTTAAGTATCATGTATTGCCTCTTCCACTAACAGAGAACCGGAAGTGGCTGTGGGAGAGGCAGAATGCTAATTGTAAAACTGGTATGGTTTTCCTACTCACCACGCACACTGGCATTGTGCAGAATCTAACGTGCTCGCCACGACGAGGTACAGGTACATGTATGCAACATCACGAATATAACTGGAAATTAAGAACGACAGGAGGAAGCTAGTAAGCTAGAATGCTATTCATGAGCGGCAACAGGAAAAGAAGAACTGAGGATCTCACTGCAAACCTGATGTCACCTGCACTGGTGGTGTCCACATTTGTGCACCTGAAATTCTAGCAATATGTGCTTGCGAAATGCCTTCTGGTGGTTTGAAGACACCCTTGACATTCATAGAAACATCGAAAATGAACCACTAGGGTCAGTGCGCTCGAGGGATGGGGGCCTTCAACAGAAATAATGACTCAAGACGGATGCCTCCAAGTTCTTGGTGCCTGCAAGTGAGCAGTCATCAAAAACATTTTTTTTTGTTTTGGCGTATCTCTTTTTTAATTGTAAGTAAACTTATTGTCAGTAATGAATATAAGGAAATATTTTCGTTGGCATTATTTCAATTTCTCTCTGTGCAATGAGGCTGTCGTAATGAAGGAAAATTTTTACAGCCGCCCAAATGTGCACCGCGCACCTCACGGCAGCATTGTCTCTAAACCTCAGCGCGACTTATCCACGATGCACTCATATGATGCGCGTATTTAGTGTGCTACAGGTCTACAACATCGCTTAAGCGGAAATTCCAGCATGTCACACGCAGACGAATTAGAGATTGTTGTATTAGAGATTGTAGGCATCGCGAAGGTGTGCACGGTACACAGCTAGAGCCAGTCGTTGCAACAGCATGCCATAATTGTATGCCCGAAATATATCACCAAAGTAAAAGCGCTTCAGGCGGGCGCCGACATGTTTGCTTTTTATATATCTTTGTATCGTTTAAAATTTCTAAATAGAAAACCATCGCTTTGCGTAAATACGCTGCGTCACCGATTAGATTTGCTATGCTTGAATTGTGCACAATCCTGGTACAAATGAAAACCGCAACTCTAAGAAGGATGCCATGGCAACAAAATGCCAAGGCCTTTGAGCCAGACATAGGCCACGGCAAATTCGCGATGAAAAGCATTCAGCTGCCAAAGTAGGTAGGTCAAGCTGCGCTCCACCCACTTGGTTATGGAAATCACATCACTTAGCATTATTTCCCATTTATTTTACACGGTAATATAGACTCTACCAATCAGCAAGATATGTCTTCTCTTACCTTGCGCAACGATGCCGCAACAACAGGCGTTGTGCCGCTTGTGCCGCCTGAGGCTCCCTCGGCTCCGTCACAGGCCGCCTGATCCCTGACCGACATCGTACATAAAACATGACGCACGACACGCAACCCGAAACACAACAGCAGTCGTATGTGCCGTCGCTCTATTCACTGATTTGGCGCGGTCAGTTCCTTTCATTATTTGCATTTCGACACCATCAGAACTATATTTTATACTCATGGTGACAGGCAATAAACCAGCACAAAGTCCTAATAGAATAGTGAGCCATGAGACTTGAGCGGGGGTATTTGAGATCGAGAAAATAACCCGGGTTTGAAAAAAACTTGCTGAACCTTTCGCGATAGCGTCGCCATGTCCTGATATTTGTTACTAGTTCCTCAGCACAAAGATTACCTTGGGACATTACAAGTCACTCGTCTAGGGTGAAAATAAGATTTTAATACAGAAAGCATACCAATTTTTGTAAATTACCATGAAAATACATCATTCTCTTTATTACTTCACTCTCTTCTGAAGCGCATTCTTGCGCCGAAGGTAGGAAAATAAATAACACATGAAAAAGATTCTCTTGGTACAAGCCTAATGCAAAATCGTATAGTTTGTGCTGCTTAGAAATGGGGCCCATATAACCTTACACTAGCCCATCTGACCTCTACTGGAGTGCTCCTTGATCACTTACCGCCCACCATTCTTTGCAAGTAGAACCATGACTTCTTGTTTTTAGTCCCAGAATGTCAGCGGAGAGCTCTGGATACTTTGTTAACAACCACCAATAGGCAATGTCTCCCATAAATGGAAGCGGATTGCGGCGTGCCTCTCCAGATAAGCGGCAAAGGTTAGCTAGAGTGTAAAATACATGCAAGTCCATGCTTTTTTTCATTTATGCATAGAATAAACTGATATATTTGTTGTTCTGGCAGGTAAAGTGCTGCTTCAGCAATCGGATAAAACCAGAAGATGTCCTGGTGCTTGCGTTCTTAAGCGGTGGGACAAACGAGGCCTTTGGTGAGCAACCGCAGGCTCGACAATGACAGCAGTATGGGCGCTAAGAAGGAGGTCCACCACGGAGGTTGTGAAATTTAACGATCGGAGTTATTATTCTTTGCGAACCCGCAAGTTCATACACCAGTGTCTTTCTCATTTAAATCTTTTGTGAGAGCGGCATTGTCCTCACTTAACCTGTCCGAGGCCCTCAAGTACAACGAAGGCAGGGTTGTAACTAAGCTAGGCTAGGCTCAGATAAAAGAACAAGATTTTATCCGCTTCAACAAAGTGCGCGAAGACAGTCGGGCCTGCACGATGCACATATGACACGGTCGCCGGTTTCGCATCCACTCACTCCAAGTACTGCTGTAACGCTGCCTGTAGCCCGCTGTGGAAGACGCGAGAAGAAAGCTTCCCCCCCCCCCCCCCCCCCCACCAGAACGCGAAGCAGGCAGAGCTCCCGCGCTGGCACAATGGTGCGCATGCTCACCTGTCGGCTAAGAACTTGACGGACATGCTCGGTGGGGTAGCTCTCGTCGGACGATACCTCGGCTCGGAACCCCCCTGTAAAGGCATGTTACCACCTGCTATTAACGCGTATCTGGCAGTCGCCGCTAGCACAGCACAGGGTTAACTAGATGGCTTTGGGAGATAAGGATTGATCAGCACTACTCAGGCTTGCCCAGCGTTTCCTACATAGAGTTCGCACCTCAGTTTCCTCTCCCCTCACGAAGCGAAAGAGGAATCCATGCAGGCTCGTTTAGGAAACGACGTCTCGGTTAGCATTTGCAATATCGATATGGGGTTGTCAAGGCATCAACAGGGAGAAATATATCCTCAGCTTCCGAATGGATCTAGGCAGATTTCTGTGTAGCCGACAAAATTTCTGCGAATATGTTTGAACGACATTTATTGTTACCTGGATGGAAACAAATCCAAACATACTATCGTCGGAACATTCCTTTTGCTTTTCTAAGCGACAAGCCATTACTCGAATACGGCTGCAGCAATACTTCGGCAAAGTGTTTTGAGGTCAGAGCGAATGGAAGAAAGATGACGATGAAAACGCATCAGTGACTAGGAGAGAGAGAGATAGAAATAATTAGCGATCACTGCGGCCAGCCGCATTGGAAGAATGCGAAAGCGTTGACGCCTCCTCGACAATGGTCGCATGTCATATTTGGCGCCATGGTTGTTTTCACGTTCACTTTATTGACTGGTCATCGATTAGCTTGGACTATACCCTCATTTCCTGCCGGCAACCATTTCGAGTTTTCAAGTTTTCCGCCATGCTTGGTTCCCGCCCACTCATTATATACCCTTCCAATCTATTTCCCGTCCATTACCTTTTGCTTGTCATTAATTACCTAACTGCTTCTAATTTATCATTCTTTTTTTCTATCTCCTGGTTACGTTTCGATAATTTTTCACTGCTCACGTGATTGCCCATTCCATGTTTTCAAACTTGTCGCCACGCTTTCACTTTTATAGGCCACGCTTTCGCTTTAATAATAAGAGCTTTCCCTTTAATAACTTCATTTCGACGCAGCATTGAGCTTGAGAATATCCTCTGCCAGGGTCAGCAAATCAAGACTATGCGTCGCTGCACCGTGGTTAGACAGCGAGCCACGCTGGGGGAGAGGAAAATCACTAATGGCGGAATTAATAGCATCGGGGGACAACTTGAAATCCTCTAGATTAACATAGAGTTTGTGGCAATTTGGGTATGCAGGGAAGGGCCGAAAACGGTGGAGGAAAGAACGGGTACTGGTCAGGAGGGTACGAAACTGGAAAAGGCAATAAATGCATAGGTGGGAAGTTTGTGACAGATTTATCAGGCAGCAAAAAGTGCAGAAAGGTTCAGTAATATTAGTGTATTAAAGGTTTATTTCTTGTTTAACAACGTATCCCAGGCTTGTAGATAAGGCCCCGGGATCCTGGGCGCCCGGTGTCCATGTCTGCGGACGAGACAATTTACCCCCACATTGCATGGTATTCGAGAGTGACCCGGGATGCACCTGAGCGTGGCAGCTTGCGCATGAAGCTTGATGACACCATCTTGTTTGCAACCTCTCAGTTCTGCAGGATTGCGGCCCATACTAATTTCACGAATATCTTGTCGCGAAGCATTCTATATCGTATACGATGGTGATAGTGAATTTTTATGGCGCAAGGGCAGTTACGGCTAAAGAGCGCCATGGCAGAATGTATTTTTCGTTTCCTCAAGGTAGGGTCAAAGATCAATTTCCCAAACATTTCACCCTGATTAAGCCGAGCACAAGACCAGGGGAAGCTTGTGCCCATTGTATCGCCGGTAGGTACCCGACGGCACTGGGAATCGAACCCCGAAAATCCCGCATGCGAGGCGGATGCCAACTCGAGGCGGATGCTCAACCACTAGGCCACCGCTGCGATATTCTATATCGTATAGTTGGGCGAACTCGGTAGTTTTAGGAAAGGTCTTGAACACATGTCTAATTCAACATGTCTAATTTTGGTAGGGATTCTAGGGTAGGGGAAGGACACGGACCAATGCAAGCACCGAGAGTGTGTATCAGGGTTTGTCTGTGGCACCCAATGCAGTAAGCAGCACCTCCAACCTGAGCTGGTGGAGCATCTGAACAGTTCGTTGATAGTAGACGTTGTAGAATTTACACGGTACCCACTGGGCACTAGGACCTACAAACCTTGAGTTTAAATTGAATGGCAAGTCAGTCGAATCAGATAGTAACCATATGAGTAATTTCAGAGGACCCGATCCAATACCCCGCAGACCCTTCGTTGCCGATTGAAGTGAGAAGCAGGATAGGTAACAAAAGGAGTTCTTTTTTTCTATAGAGAACAGGGACTCAGTTCAGTTCATTATAGTTTAGCATCCCAAAGCGACTCAGGCTATGAGGGACGCCATAGTGGAGGGCTCCGAAAATTTCGTCACCGGGGATTCTTTAACGTGCACTACATCGCTCAGTACACGGGCATCTAGAATTTCACCTTCACCGAAATTCGACTGCCGCGGCCAGGATCGAACCCGCGTCTCTCGGGTCAGCAGCCGAGCTCCATAACCACTGAGCCACCGCGGCGGGAAGAGAGCAAGGACTCAATATTTAGAATAAGGACGGGTTGAGCTTTGATAGCCAACTAATGAAGGCATTGAAACCACAGAGGCTTAGTTAGTAGTTCTCTTGCAACAATTTTATGTTGCCATTGTTAAGGGAAGAAGGACACACACTACAGCTTACATAAGGACGTCATGCACCTGCATTTCGTATTCAGCGCTTATCTGGGCTAAACGCTGGGAACGAGGATTAGGTAAGCTCTGTAGAGGAGATCTGCTGCGCTTATTGCAGGTTTCACTGCATCTATTGCCGGAAAAACTTCGACCGAGAACGCCGTACTCCTGGGCTGCGTACGAAGTCACATACTAAGATTCTCTAGTTCTGCTGTTTTGTACCTCCGAGACAACAGACTATCAGGGAGTGCAGAACCAGTTGCCATTGGGAGTGAGAAAAAAATACATTGTGCAGCATGCGTCTGCATAAAATTTCATATAAATAAAATTAACAGCCGCATCATCATTAAAGGAATATCATTTTGGATACCAGCTGCCAAGATTTCTTTATTTATTTATTCAAATACCCTGAAGGCCTGAGCGGGCATTACATAGAGGGGAACAGCAGTTAAAGCAAAGCAACAAAAAATTGCGATAAGTACAATATTCGTTGGCCGGGAACACCGTGTTGAAAGTATCAATCACTCAAAATATAAAGATGCTTGGCAACAAATATTCACGTTTTCTTAGAAAGGAGTGCTCCAACTAGAATACAAAAAAAAGGGGGGGGGGATCAAGGTTACAGCTGAAAGTGGCGTTTTAAAACGGTTACAAACGCTTCGTAATCATTCGCAGATGCAATGGTGCCAGGGAATAGATTCCATTGACGGATGGCGAGGATTAGAGGCGAATGAAAGAAGAGATTAGTTCTAGCAAAGAAGGGTTTCGCTTTGAGTTGGTGATCAATGCGTGGGAATATCCGATGACCCTGCTTGTTATGTAAAAAGCAAAGGCAGAATGCGTGTGATTTAATTTGCAGAAAATGACAGTATGCAAAGAATTCTCCGATTTTCGAGAAGAGGTAAATTGAGAGATTTTTTTTATTTCAGTTACACTAACACATCGCTAGTGGTTCTCAGATATAAAACGGCCGGCTGTATTTTGCAGACTCCAATTTTGTTACTTGGTATGCTTGATGGGTGTTCCAGATCGAAAAGGCATAAGCGAGTTTCGAGCGCAGTAATGTAATCTATGCTAAAAGTTTTCTGTCTGGATTAGACTTTGTAAATAACCGTGTCGATGCGACTATTCCGTGAGAGGTCTGCTGCTAAATGTAATCCTAGATATTTTATGATGGGTGTCGATTTCACGCGCAATTTGTTCAAAGTGTAATGTCAAGGTTCGGTGCTAGACATTGTGGTTGATATAACAACTTTTGTTTTTGAGCGGTTAATTTCCATTTTTCATTGCGTGCACCAATCATTAATTCTTCTAAGGCCTGATTGTAGACGAGTAGAGTCGGAAGGATCAGTAATCTGTCTGTATATCACTCAATCATCTCCAAATAATCTGACCGCGGATTACAGCATATTACTTATGTCATTAATATATACTAAGAACAAGATAGGTCCGAGTACAAACCATTGCGGTTCTCTAGATTTAACGGGGTAGATGGACGATGAATGGCCATTAACATAGACTGATGGATACATACTGGCTAAAAAACTCTTAATCCAAGAAATTACATTACAATTTCAGTTCAGATTCTCAAGATTTTTTATTAGAGGTATGTGTGGGATTTTATGGAATCCTTTGGCGTAACCTACAAATACGGCGCCAATTTTAGAGTGAGCATGAACTGCGTGATGAAGGTCAGTGATCTGTTCAAACAGCTGTGTTTCGCAGGATCGACCGTGTAAGAAGCCGTGCTGATTGGCAAAAAAGAAGTTATGCTTCACCAGATAATCCATGATGGCAGATGAGAATATGCGCTCGAGCAACATGCAGCTAATGTTGGTTAACGAAATGGGTCTGTAATATGATGGTTTAGAAGCATCGCCAGATTTAAAAACGGGAATGACACGCGCAATTTTTCAGTCGTTTGGAACACAGTTTCTATCAGTGGATTGCTGAAAAATAGCAGTGAAAATTAGGCATACTGCAGGTTTTGCTATTTTGAGTAATTTAGGACATATCCCATCGAGGCCGGGTGCGGAGTTAGCGGGTAGACGGTCTATGGCAGAGGATACACATTCTGGCGTGACAGTTATGTCGGGCATAGTTGAATGCAGCTTTGGAAATCACAGGTCAGTAGATAAACAGCTCTCATCCCTGAACACTGAGCAAGAAAATTGGTTAAATTACCCTGCTACCTCAGGGGAGGTGAGCGGTTGCATTCTTTATCTACTGACACTGAGGAGTTGGAATTGTAGTTTGGATTCACATCTCGCCAAACGTTTTTAGGATTATTCTTTAACAGATGTAAAAGGCCGTTGTTATAAAACTTGTCCTTCGCGTCTTCAATTTCAGTTTTGCACAGCTTCGCATGTGTGCGGTATTGATTCCAATCGCGTTCAGATTCTGACACTATATTTCGCGTACAGCCTTTTTTGTTTATACATCTTCTGACGGTCCTTGTGAAACATGTGCTTTCTGTAGAAGTGGCGATGGTGACTTTGGGCACGTACTTATCTTTTATCAAAGTTAGTTTGTCGCGAATAAGAGGCTAGTCTTCAATGGCATCCTGTGAACTGAAAGACTGAAAAACATCGGCAGAAAATAAATATAGTTCATTGAGCAGCATATCACCATTTGCCCTGGCATAACCAAATATAATTTTCTTTGCTTTTTCTGGTTTATTCCTGGCCACTGTCAAATCGCACTGTTAAATCCTGCGGTCGCTGACACCATCGAGCACGTCAAGAGATGTCTTGCCGTCTGCGTCCAAGCTTAAGTAATGCAGAGGAGAGCTGCTGCGCCTATTGCTAGTTTCAGTGCATCTAGTGCTGGAAAAACTGGGGCCCACACCGTCGTACACCTGAGCTGCGTTCGAAGCCGCATACCAAGATTATCTCGTTCTGGTGTTTAGCACCTCCGAGAAAACAGACCATCAGGGAGTGCAGAACCAGTGGCCATTGAGACTGAGAGAAAATATCCATCGTGCAGCAAGCGTCTGCCTAAAACTTCATGCAAATAAAGTGAACTGCCACGCCATCAATAAAGAAGTATCTTTCTGAATACCAGCTGCAACGATGTAGGAACAGACGCCTTAAGGAGGGGTGTTTGGTGTTGGGAGGTGTGGCCTCCGTTCGAGTGCAATGAAGATTTTCTGTAATTTCGAGGACATTCGCTTCGTTCCTACGTGCAGAACCTCTACGGTCGGGGGCAGGATGCGAACCATATACAGACAGGAGCTAAGGGCGTCTGCGGCAGACTTACTGGACGATTGTGCACCACTGCATAAATTGCAACGCACAGATGACAAGCAAGGATAGTAACTGTGCACGGAACGATAGAAGTTTCGGCATGAAGAATGTGAAGCCTACAACTCCGTTATCAAAAGACAGGATAGGCAGAGCTGTCTAAACAGCACTGGTGGAACCACCAAGCCACAGAGGTGGTTCATCAGGGAGGACGGCGCTCCCCCGAGCGTCAACCGACACAGGTCGGAGATTAGGTCCAAGTCACCGCTTAGGTCCCCGTCCAGGTTGACGCAGCAGAACAACGCTTGTCCTGCTGACCCCAGGGCGAGGCGGAGCAGCCAGCCACGAAGGACCTTGCTGCAGCGCAGCAAGCTGAGTTCGGCAGTGCTAGCTGCCTCCCCTGCTCCGGGAAAATACAAGGACGAGATGACACAGTTCCTACGTGTCGAAAGCGCTGAGCCTAAGAACCGCAATGACGCGCAAAATAATTGGAGGAGACGATCAAACTCCTCCTTAAGAGTATGACGCGATAGCATAATAGATTAATTTCCATATATGCAGAAAGTCACTTTCTAATTACAGTCGTGTAAGCCTGGGAGTCTCTATGCTCCTCCTGGCGTAATGATGGAGCGTTTAAGCGATGCTCCACTGCCCTGCCATGGCAGGTGCTTCCAGCGGCGGGCCTTGCGCATCCAAGGTTTCTCTTGCGGAGCTACGAACCATAAATTAAACTGCCACTTGCCGCGGTGCGCAGTATCCTCATTATACCAGGTGTTGATGGAGACGCAAGGTCGCGTGACCTAAGTAGCCCTCCTGCCTCCTAGGTTGCTCTCCTGAAACCACCAGCCGAAGCCACGCCCGCGATCTTTCGCTCACAGCAATGACAACGGCGACGCCAGATTTTCTGCACAACGGATCGTTTAATGCTATCGCCTTAATGCATGCCCTACGAGCTGGGGACACTCGGGCTGCAACACAGCAAATGGAGGAGGTTAGTGGAGAACACCGATAACCAACAAACGCTATATACACTACACCAGCATCTAAACCTGATTCGAAATAGCCAAGCGAGGAAGATACCAAAATCATTCAGATGATACAGCAAGCTATGCACTTAGTAATGCAGCCACTGCAGCAAGCGATGGTGCAAATAAAATAACAGCAAGCAAAACTAGAAAATGCAACCTATGCATCTTAAAGACGGCTTAAGTGTCCCCACATCTGCTCACAATGCTTACAAAGCGTTCGCAAACCGCTGACAAAGGCGAGTAATGTGAGAATGCCTCGGTGCACAGATCTGACGTCATACAATGAACGGAGAGGATCAGAGGAGCACACAAAAATTACAAACCTGCCAGTGGAACTGCAAAGGCTTCAGAAAGAAACAATAGAAACTAGCAACACTGCATAAACAAACATCTCACCGAGCGGGACATAACGGCGCTTTAGAAAACCAATTGCAACCAATTGAGGGATATGCCACTTATGTCAGCCGTACCGATGGTATCGGGGTAGATATTGTGGTGTCCAAAACCATCACAGCAATAGAGCATCAGCTGAAAGATAAATAATTCGAAAATGTGCTCGTTGAAATAATTCCTAACAAGACGACGAGAGGGAGCCGACTCATTCAAGACGTCTGTAGTCTGCCATCTCAGGGAAGGGTCCACTTCGGCACCCTTCTCAAACCAGCGATGGGGGCAGCCAAAAAGAACGACCTACAGGTCATAGGATATTTCAATGCCCGGCATAAAAACTGGGGGTAAAAAGGACACACTGTGAAAGCGGAATACCAAAGGAGAAGTAACAACCACTGCAGGGCTGGAACTAATCACGAACTTTACGAAGCTGACTCGCGTCAGCAACACAGTCAGCGCGAGGATTCCTGACCAGATATAATATTCGCCACCATTACATTCTGTCTCTAAAGGCGGCTATGGCGGCATTTAGAAGAAAGATAGGAATGCCCAGGCTATCGAAATGGAAGGCATGCAAGAAGAGCAGAAGCCAGGATTCGATGGCCATTATCGGCGAATGTAGCCGCAGGCAGCCGAAAGCGAGAGACACCAACTGCAAATCCTTGGAACGGACATCAGACGTGCCAGAAAAAGCCGTCTATATTGCATCTCTTAGAGGCCAAGTAGGAACCGAGAAAAAAAACGAAAACGCAGAAGAAAAACAGGTGACTGAAGTTACGTATAGCCAAACCGGCAAATCAGTTTGAAGAACTCGCGTTGCCCCTCGTCAGGCAGAACTGGGACCAGCTACACAACTCACTGAGGGGAACTCTCGGAACGGTGATAACCTACATGCTTAGGACCCTGCTGGTCACACTAAATCCTAGTCCAAAAATAACAAGACCTTGCAACGCATCACCTACGCCTTCCAAGAAGACGAAGCATCACTCCTGCGTAAGATTTCTGACCGGCTCATTAGAGGGACCAGCTCGCCTATTGGGCTGCCTATTCGGCTGCCTATTCTGCTTAGAGTGGTGGGGCTAAATCGAATAGGCAGCAGCAAGAAGATCCGCGATTACGCTAGAGCCTTCCTTGCAGACCGATCAGCAACCATCGGAGTAGGAGAACACTGTGAGTAAACTGCCCACCGTGTTTGGTGGTAGTTAAATCAATCACTGGTCGCTCAAGAAGAGCAAGCTCGGCCTGAGTAGGTTCGCCGCTGGGAGCATTTGCCATCGCAGGGCAGTCGCGCATTGCTTAACTGCGGCACCACTACGGCAGGCGGGCTTTGGTGACCCCCGGTTATCTGTGAACGCAGAGTTGAAAAAGACCTTCTGCATACGTTTCCAATAGCGTACTTTGCTATTGCGTCATACCCTTAAAAAGACACTGATTACAACAGTATCAAATGCCTTTTCTTAGTAAAATCCCATTGTTCGGAGTATTGTGGCTTTGTTGCCGCTTCGGCGGCAGCGAAGCGTGCATAGATTGCAAACAAATTTTGATTCTAAGTTCAAAACATTTTTGTCGCAGCTGCGATTCAAACTCTGGACGCTCTGATGAAGAAATAGGGCAACAGTGACGTAAAGTGGCGGAAACGGGAGCGAGGACTCCGTCATTGCTGGCGCGAAGCTCTGCGCTCCCGCCTAACGCCAGCCAAAATGAAAACTCCTTCCCGCAGAACAATGAAGGTCTCAGTCAGCCTTCCATGCTTCATTTACATTTGCACCAACTTTACAATGGATCCCGTTCCCACAAATATCTGCGGAGAAGCACCCAAAAACTTACCGAAATTTAGCTCGCCGCCTGCTGCGCCGATAATTTCAGGTTTTCTTTGAATTAAAAATTTTAGGTTGTCTTTTTTTGCGTCTTCCTGTAGTGGTAAATTGCATTAGTGGTTTCAAAACAAAACTTATACGCTTCAATATCGGTCAAACACGTAACCTTCAGGCATGTTTGCGAGCCTCAGAGATATGCGGCTTCTTTTCTCCTATTTCATCATTAAGGTTGTGCTTGCGAGATTGGCCTGTTGCGGCGATACCTGTGTTTTTGTTCTTGCTCTTTCCTACTTTACGAGAGCTTTGATATCCGGAACAGTGGTGTTTTTGTTCTTAAGAGTTGGTACTCTAAAAGATACAAAGCAACTTCAATATCGCTTCAGTGTGCCTTAAACGCGGAGCTTAAGTTGGTCTCCAATTTTCGTCGCTCTCATCAGTAGTGGTGAGGACAATGAAGCAAGTGCTAAATTAAGAAACGACAGTACCCTGCATTCATCTATGCTTGGTAGGAAAAATGTTTTAACAAGAAGATTATGCTCTCAGTTTGAATGCGAGACTCGCCCGCCTTCATTGTGCATTGATTAAAAATAACACCAGCTGTGACTGTCATCTATAAAGCACTTCAGGGGACATGTTAGAAATGACACCATGGGCAATGACTTGCACGAAAACGAGGCAAGAGGGCGCAAAACCTGTCCTGTTGCAGCGCCAAATCTAGTAAGCCAATAACGCCATTCAAGCACATTGATAACGCCATTCAAGCAATTATTGATTTTCCGAAAAGTTTTCGTCTGTTGTAGGTTGTTCTCCAAATGACTGGCGACTCCACTGCTCACATTTGTCACCTGGGAGTAGACCGCTAAGGTTTCCACCCACTGTCTCTCTTTCTAAGCATAAATTTGTCAATACGCGTGTAAAAAGCGAGTAAGCTGTACTCTAGATCAATCTCTATAAGAGGCAAGGTATCGTGTCTAAGCTCTCGATAAAACATTTTTTTTATAAAATATCTTAATTCGGCAAACAAAGTGTTCGTTTGCTCCGTTTGGCAAATGTTAGAAAAAAAATGAAGAGTAAAGCGCGGAACTTCACATCTCAGCCATTAAATTTTTTGTTACACCGAAAAATATTTGAGGCATTATCTATTGTAGTCGTCAGGAAATAGCATCAAAATAGAATGAAGAGGTCGCCCAGCAACCCTTGGATGCTTTTATGCGAAACCTCTCAAAGGCAGCAGAGCACGCTGGCGGCAAGGCCAAGGACCTTAAGCATGAGTTTTTTCCCCATCGATCATCGTGCTTAACAGCTGCGTGCTCTGCTTCTCTGGTGTTAAGGCATTGTTTGCGCAAAGAAAGTCAATGACACGGGAGAAAATCGAAAGCTGTTGTGAGTAGAATTGCAACGCCAGTTGTGTTTTTTATTGTGTGTTCGACAATACGTTAAGGAGAGTGCTAGTCTGTAGAATGAGCGCCGATTTATTCCTGCTTGTTCATGTGAAGTTCTGCGCTTGAATCGGTCGTACGCGTGCTTTTCCGTGACCTTCCTCTTGATTTTTTGCGCGTCTGCACTACGAGTGCATGTATTCACTTATTTTTGCAATAAAACCATGTGCGAGTCAGCGGCGAATTTTCCGTCGTCCTTTATTTTCTTCGCTGCTCTCCTCTAGAAATGAATTCTTCACAGGTAGCTCGCCTATTATTCAGAATAGTGATATATAGTGTAATGCAGGATACAGCGTTGAGTGGGCTGAAATACAAAAAACGTACACCAGTGCCGCAACTTATACGCACGAACATATGGTGTATAACACCCAAAGTATAGATACTATCATGATACTTCCTCTTGAATAGTTTGTCAACGGGTTCTGCTTTCGTTTCGTTGCCTCAAATTTCATATTCGGATTAAATGTCCTTTTGTGTTTTTATAGCGCCAGATGGGAGGGCCATTTTTCTCATCACACGCTGCTATTTAGAGCTGTTCTGGAATTACTGCGTTCTGATAATGGCTCTTTTTGTAGCTGGAAAGTCGATGCATGCTCGACTGGCCACAGTCATAAAACCACGCCCTGTCTAGCGTTTCTACAAGAACGAAACATCGGACACGTCTCTGGTGTGAGTGGGCTTGTTTGGATGTGTTTGCTTTGAAAGCCTGGCGTGACCAGGCTAGTTTAATAAAACAGGCGTAATTTATTTTAGGCGAATACAAAGTGTTTAATTTGAAATGCTCCTGTGTCTGTGGCGTTGCAAGCGCTAGGCTCAACAGTGAGCAGTCCGCTGTTTTATATCTTGCTGACAAAATACTGGTTAAAGAAATTGTGATTTTGGCTATAGCAATGTCAGCACTATATACGGGATATCTCTATATTAAGAACCTAAAAAAATGTGCTGCAAATATGTTGAGTTTCCGTGCGGGAACCTACACAGACTAATCTGCGCACTTTTAGTAGTGTAAAGTTCGCAATACAACTAGAAGTAATGGATTGAAAGTGATAATTCAATCATCATCCAAGTGATGAAATCGTCAGTCGAGAAGATGCGCAGCGGCACGCACCAGCCGTTGCAGGAATTTTGTCCGAGAGTACGGCTGCACCCCTCTGATGAGGCTTCAGAAGAATAAGAGAAGGCGTTGATTGCAGGTTATGTTTGAAGAGCGCTACCTTGCAAACGTAAAAAAGACTGCCTGCTACTAACTCACAAACATTTTTACAGTGCTGATATCAGCTGTTTATTTTTGGCATACAAAATATAGTATGCCGCAGTTTAAGATTATGCTGCTTTAAAAATTCGGATTCGTCGCTCGCAAAGGAGACGGAAGACTCGCTGACGCATTCGTTGCAAGGGCCGACCTTCATGGCACACGCCTATATACTGTAATATCATATTGACTTGTGTTTTTTATTCCTCCTATCACCTTCATGCCTTCCAGCATCGTACGTAGGCGGTACTATAATTCCAGGATATGTGAAATGCTCGCTTGCTCGTTCGCGCTCTCTTAGCGTCTTATTGAGGCACCATACATGTGCCCCATGTTGGCGCGGTCAAAGCTCGGCTTGGTTCTGACAGCTCAAACGACTGTACCGTTCTGTTTCGTTTTTAGGGTGTTATTGTAAGGAAGAAATTAGAGCGTTGTGACAAAATTTGTTCTTCTTTTACTGAAAGTAAGCCTTCATATAGGCCCAGGGTGGGTTGTGGATGTGGATGCATTTTAAACGTCATTGACATAGACGGGCTGCACAGTGGACTGTGCAATTCTTTTATATATGGAAGTCGTTTTCACAATGAAGTTCATGGTTGTAAGAAAAAACCCAGCTAAACGCCATTTTACTGAATGAGGTTTCTAGAACAGGTGAAGCCAAGGCGTGCATGAAATGACTGGTCAGACAGAAAATGTCTCAATACGTTAGGAATCCTGCACCGGATACCTATGCCTGCTAGGTCGCTTAGGATCCCTAACCTCAATGCTGTGTCATAGAGTTTTTGTAAATAAAAACCGCAAAGCCGCGTTGTCTGTGTAGAAATGCTTCTCTGACTATTTTAGGGGCGGAAAATATTTGGTGAGCAATTTTTTTAACCCACTCTTGTGGCTATAAAGCAGTTCGCGGGAATCAAGAAGAAACGTCGACTTAGAGTTTACAACGCTTTCAAAAGATTCAGCGTGACATCTGCTAAGGGCTACGGGCCTATAATTGCTAGGCGAGGTGGGCGGTGTTCAAGCTCTCAAGAATGAAACAATAGCGGCCTTTTTATAGGTTTTGGTTATATTTCCTGGCATAAATATTTTTAAAGAATTTCAAATGTTCCCCTAGAGAATCTTCGCAGAGAAGGGCCGGCATTTCAAAATGTATATTGTCTGCGGCTGGTTTAGTATCCTTACCAGCAGAGACTACCTACTTAGAGATTTTCTTGGTGTAATAAAATTATTGTAATGCTCGTTTATGCTGCCATTTATGATGATTATTATGCCACTTTTTCGTATGATTTTTGCTTTTCAAATATGAGTGTATTATGCGAGAAACTAAAGACTAGGCAAATGCTTCCCTAGTAAGTCTCCCTTTTCCTTTATACTTGTTTGTGTACCAGGCGCAGTGAGAAAAGAAGTTATGAAAGGTAGAAGTTGCCATTAAGTGTTCGAACTTGCTCGCACATTTTTTTCGATGTGGCAAAACTGTTCATAGATTGATACGAAGTTTTCCAAGGAAGCTTGGTCATTAATACGACGGACATGCCGCGTATAAGCGCTCTCCTTTATTAAAGTTTATAAGGTTCTTCGCAGTGTTTTTTTCCATAGAAAATTCCCGACGATTTATTTTATTTCTTTTTTGCTTCTCTTCATTCTAGAGTGTAGCATGTTTGGTAATCTTTAACTGCGGGTGCGTCTTTTTGTCCAAGGCCATGGAATCTGTTCTCGAACATTGCAAGACCATTC